>NW_027222412.1:440000-442500 GCF_014235925.2 Colletotrichum truncatum | reverse complement strand
AGGTTCGATTAGTCTTTCGCCCCCATGCGCATATTTGACGATCGATTTGCACGTCAGAACCGCTGCGAGCCTCCACCAGAGTTTCCTCTGGCTTCACCCTATACACGCATAGTTCACCTTCTTTCGGGTCCAACCCTATATGCTCTTACTCAAATCCATCCGAGAACATCAGGATCGGTCGATGATGCGCCGAAGCTCTCACCTGCGTTCACTTTCATTACGCGTAGGGGTTTAACACCCAAACACTCGCACATAAGGTTGACTCCTTGGTCCGTGTTTCAAGACGGGTCGCTGATGACCATTACGCCAGCATCCTTGCGGAGCGCGTACCTCAGCCCACCGAAGGGTATTATGCAACGGGCTATAACACTCCCCGAAGAGAGCTACGTTCCCGAAGCTTTTGTCCCCGACGGCAAGCTGATGCTGGCCTGAGCCGGCAAAATGCCCCAGCCGCGAGAGCTGGGTGATTCACCGGACGCAAGTCTGGTCACAAGCGCTTCCCTTTTAACAATTTCACGTGCTGTTTAACCCTCTTTTCAAAGTGCTTTTCATCTTTCGATCACTCTACTTGTGCGCTATCGGTCTCTGGCCAATATTTAGCTTTAGAAGAAATATACCTCCCATTTTGAGCAGCATTCCCAAACTACTCGACTCGTCGAAGGAGCTTTACAAAGACTTGGTGTCCAACCGTACGGGGCTCTCACCCTCTATGGCGTCCCGTTCCAGGGAACTCGGAAGGCACCGCGCCAAAAGCATCCTCTGCAAATTACAACTCGGGCCTAGGGCCAGATTTCAAATTTGAGCTGTTGCCGCTTCACTCGCCGTTACTGGGGCAATCCCTGTTGGTTTCTTTTCCTCCGCTTATTGATATGCTTAAGTTCAGCGGGTATTCCTACCTGATCCGAGGTCAACCTTAGTAAAATTGGGGGTTTTACGGCTAGAGTCCCTCCGAATCCCAATGCGAGACGAAATGTTACTACGCAAAGGAGGCTCCGAGAGGGTCCGCCACTACCTTTAAGGGCCTACGTCAACCGTAGAGCCCCAACACCAAGCAGAGCTTGAGGGTTGAAATGACGCTCGAACAGGCATGCCCGCCAGAATGCTGGCGGGCGCAATGTGCGTTCAAAGATTCGATGATTCACTGAATTCTGCAATTCACATTACTTATCGCATTTCGCTGCGTTCTTCATCGATGCCAGAACCAAGAGATCCGTTGTTAAAAGTTTTGATTATTTGCTTGTGTCACTCAGAAGAAACGTCGTTAAATCAGAGTTTGGTTATCCTCCGGCGGGCGCCCCACCCGCGGACGGGAGAGGGCCGGGAGACGTCCTTTTCAGGGGACGCCTACCCGCCGAAGCAACAGTTAAGGTATGTTCACAAAGGGTTGATGAGCGGTAACTCAGTAATGATCCCTCCGCTGGTTCACCAACGGAGACCTTGTTACGACTTTTACTTCCTCTAAATGACCGAGTTTGGATAACTTTCCGGCCCTGAGTGGTAGTTGCCCACCTCTCTGGGCCAGTCCGAAAGCCTCACTGAGCCATTCAATCGGTAGTAGCGACGGGCGGTGTGTACAAAGGGCAGGGACGTAATCAACGCAAGCTGATGACTTGCGCTTACTAGGGATTCCTCGTTGAAGAGCAATAATTGCAATGCTCTATCCCCAGCACGACAGAGTTTAACAAGATTACCCGGACCTTCCGGTCAAGGGAGTACTCGCTGGCTCTGTCAGTGTAACGCGCGTGCGGCCCAGAACATCTAAGGGCATCACAGACCTGTTATTGCCTCAAACTTCCATCGGCTTGAGCCGATAGTCCCTCTAAGAAGCCAGCGTACTGCCAAAGCAATACGGGCTATTTAGCAGGTTAAGGTCTCGTTCGTTATCGCAATTAAGCAGACAAATCACTCCACCAACTAAGAACGGCCATGCACCACCACCCACAAAATCAAGAAAGAGCTCTCAATCTGTCAATCCTCATTGTGTCTGGACCTGGTGAGTTTCCCCGTGTTGAGTCAAATTAAGCCGCAGGCTCCACCCCTGGTGGTGCCCTTCCGTCAATTTCTTTAAGTTTCAGCCTTGCGACCATACTCCCCCTGGAGCCCAAGCACTTTGATTTCTCGTAAGGTGCCGAACGAGTCAAAAAATAACATCGTCCGATCCCTAGTCGGCATAGTTTATGGTTAAGACTACGACGGTATCTGATCGTCTTCGATCCCCTAACTTTCGTTCCTGATAAATGAAAACATCCTTGGCAAATGCTTTCGCAGTAGTTAGTCTTCAATAAATCCAAGAATTTCACCTCTGACAATTGAATACTGATGCCCCCGACTGTCCCTATTAATCATTACGGCGGTCCTAGAAACCAACAAAATAGAACCACACGTCCTATTCTATTATTCCATGCTAATGTATTCGAGCATAGGCCTGCCTGGAGCACTCTAATTTTTTCAAAGTAAAAGTCCTGTTTCCCCGGCACACCCAGTGAAGGGCATGCGGTTC
>NW_027222412.1:430000-432500 GCF_014235925.2 Colletotrichum truncatum | reverse complement strand
TTTGATTTCTCGTAAGGTGCCGAACGAGTCAAAAAATAACATCGTCCGATCCCTAGTCGGCATAGTTTATGGTTAAGACTACGACGGTATCTGATCGTCTTCGATCCCCTAACTTTCGTTCCTGATAAATGAAAACATCCTTGGCAAATGCTTTCGCAGTAGTTAGTCTTCAATAAATCCAAGAATTTCACCTCTGACAATTGAATACTGATGCCCCCGACTGTCCCTATTAATCATTACGGCGGTCCTAGAAACCAACAAAATAGAACCACACGTCCTATTCTATTATTCCATGCTAATGTATTCGAGCATAGGCCTGCCTGGAGCACTCTAATTTTTTCAAAGTAAAAGTCCTGTTTCCCCGGCACACCCAGTGAAGGGCATGCGGTTCCACAGAGGGAAAGGCCCGGCCGGACCAGTGCACGCGGTGAGGCGGACCGGCCAGCCAGGCCCAAGGTTCTACTACGAGCTTTTTAACCACAACAACTTTAATATACGCTATTGGAGCTGGAATTACCGCGGCTGCTGGCACCAGACTTGCCCTCCAATTGTTCCTCGTTAAGGGATTTAAATTGTACTCATTCCAATTACAAGACCCAAAAGAGCCCTGTATCAGTATTTATCGTCACTACCTCCCCGAGTCGGGATTGGGTAATTTGCGCGCCTGCTGCCTTCCTTGGATGTAGTAGCCGTTTCTCAGGCTCCTTCTCCGGGGTCGAGCCCTAACCCTCCGTTACCCGTTGTAACCATGCTAGAACACTACTCTAGCATCGAAAGTTGATAGGGAAGAAATTTGAATGAACCATCGCCGGCGCAAGGCCATGCGATTCGAGAAGTTATTATGAATCACCAGTGAGCCCCGAAGGGCATTGGTTTTTAATCTAATAAATACATCCCTTCCGAAGTCGGGATTTTTAGCATGTATTAGCTCTAGAATTACCACGGTTATCCAAGTAGTAAGGTACTATCAAATAAACGATAACTTATATAATGAGCCATTCGCAGTTTCGCTGTATAATTGCTTATACTTAGACATGCATGGCTTAATCTTTGAGACAAGCATATGACTACTGGCAGAATCAACCAGGTAACTATCGTACGCCGGGGTTGGCCATCGGCGCTGCAAGCAGCAGCCGAAGAAGTTTAGTCACCGGTATCGCTCGCGCTGTAAAACAGCACTCGCGCCTGCTGGAGCGGACCGTCGGCTAGGCCTACGGCGCCCCAGAGGCTTCCACCTTCCCCCTCTAAATTCCCCAGAGCGCACCGTTCACCGCGCTATGCCCCAGAAGGGGTTGCGTGGTTAGGGGGCCCCGAGAGGAGAAACCTTGCCCCGCGGCTTCAGCTATTCAGCGTCCGACCGCGGGAGTTTATCTCCCGATGCTCAGTGTAAGTTTAGCCAGCGGCCATCCATCCACAGAGCCCATCCGACGGGATTACGGGGGCACAAGGCCCCAGAGTCCCTTAACCGGGCATCCCCAGTTTGGCGTGCCGCCTGGGCGGCCGCCTCCGTGGGGGGCGATTGCTGCTATGAAACTCCCCATTGCCGAGGCTGCTGAGGCCTACAAGGCTGCACAGGGAGACACCACGCAGTAATCTTAAAGATATGGGACGATTTGCGCTGTATTGCTACAATGCACACCCGCTGTGAACCCCGTGAGAGGCCCGAGGCGGGCGGAGATTGGTCGTTTGCCGCCGATTGGCTGCACCCGCTCCTTTCTCATAGGCCCTCCGACACTTTTTGGGCCCGCACCCCGCCACCCAGGGTTTTCCCCCGAAAAAACATTTCCCGATAAATTCATTTGTATGGGAAAACAAAAAAATCGACTCACGAACACCAAATCGCCAACGCAGCCCGCACGCACACCCATCGACCGCCCAGACACCACGGCATCGCTGCCGCCGCCTCCAGCAGCCCTATTAAGGTCGCCCTCGCCGTCGCCGCCGCCGCTGCCCACGTTGCAGGGTACTTTTCTCCGGTCTTACAGGGTACTTAGCAGCCACCATTACGACTTCGCCTCCGCGTCCCCTACCGACCGTAGGGGCTACCACGACGAGGCCAAGCATCTTATGCCCACCGCCAGGCGCTCTATAAGCCTTACTACTCGCCTCTATATAGTATGCCGGCGCCGGTATAGAAAAACCTAGTACTGCCGCCTTTACAGGGTACTTATCCGGCACCCTTACGGGGTACTTACCAAAACAAGAGATTTTTCGTCCTTACAGGGTACTTATCCAGTCCTACCTACGGTATACTAACCAAGTAGCTTTGGGCTTTACAGGGTACTTATTTACTGCTCTTACAGGGTACTTTTTTTTCCCTAGCTTTACTAAGATACTTAATAACTTTTAAAATAAAATAATAATAGCCATAATAATCCTTAACCTTTTATATAATACTTTCTCTTCTCTATTCTAATAACCTCCTCTATTATTATATACTAAGGAACTTTCTCTTATATAACGACTTCTCTCTTTATAAAGAGACTACCTTAAAATCTAT
>NW_027222412.1:422500-425000 GCF_014235925.2 Colletotrichum truncatum | reverse complement strand
GCTGGCTCTGTCAGTGTAACGCGCGTGCGGCCCAGAACATCTAAGGGCATCACAGACCTGTTATTGCCTCAAACTTCCATCGGCTTGAGCCGATAGTCCCTCTAAGAAGCCAGCGTACTGCCAAAGCAATACGGGCTATTTAGCAGGTTAAGGTCTCGTTCGTTATCGCAATTAAGCAGACAAATCACTCCACCAACTAAGAACGGCCATGCACCACCACCCACAAAATCAAGAAAGAGCTCTCAATCTGTCAATCCTCATTGTGTCTGGACCTGGTGAGTTTCCCCGTGTTGAGTCAAATTAAGCCGCAGGCTCCACCCCTGGTGGTGCCCTTCCGTCAATTTCTTTAAGTTTCAGCCTTGCGACCATACTCCCCCTGGAGCCCAAGCACTTTGATTTCTCGTAAGGTGCCGAACGAGTCAAAAAATAACATCGTCCGATCCCTAGTCGGCATAGTTTATGGTTAAGACTACGACGGTATCTGATCGTCTTCGATCCCCTAACTTTCGTTCCTGATAAATGAAAACATCCTTGGCAAATGCTTTCGCAGTAGTTAGTCTTCAATAAATCCAAGAATTTCACCTCTGACAATTGAATACTGATGCCCCCGACTGTCCCTATTAATCATTACGGCGGTCCTAGAAACCAACAAAATAGAACCACACGTCCTATTCTATTATTCCATGCTAATGTATTCGAGCATAGGCCTGCCTGGAGCACTCTAATTTTTTCAAAGTAAAAGTCCTGTTTCCCCGGCACACCCAGTGAAGGGCATGCGGTTCCACAGAGGGAAAGGCCCGGCCGGACCAGTGCACGCGGTGAGGCGGACCGGCCAGCCAGGCCCAAGGTTCTACTACGAGCTTTTTAACCACAACAACTTTAATATACGCTATTGGAGCTGGAATTACCGCGGCTGCTGGCACCAGACTTGCCCTCCAATTGTTCCTCGTTAAGGGATTTAAATTGTACTCATTCCAATTACAAGACCCAAAAGAGCCCTGTATCAGTATTTATCGTCACTACCTCCCCGAGTCGGGATTGGGTAATTTGCGCGCCTGCTGCCTTCCTTGGATGTAGTAGCCGTTTCTCAGGCTCCTTCTCCGGGGTCGAGCCCTAACCCTCCGTTACCCGTTGTAACCATGCTAGAACACTACTCTAGCATCGAAAGTTGATAGGGAAGAAATTTGAATGAACCATCGCCGGCGCAAGGCCATGCGATTCGAGAAGTTATTATGAATCACCAGTGAGCCCCGAAGGGCATTGGTTTTTAATCTAATAAATACATCCCTTCCGAAGTCGGGATTTTTAGCATGTATTAGCTCTAGAATTACCACGGTTATCCAAGTAGTAAGGTACTATCAAATAAACGATAACTTATATAATGAGCCATTCGCAGTTTCGCTGTATAATTGCTTATACTTAGACATGCATGGCTTAATCTTTGAGACAAGCATATGACTACTGGCAGAATCAACCAGGTAACTATCGTACGCCGGGGTTGGCCATCGGCGCTGCAAGCAGCAGCCGAAGAAGTTTAGTCACCGGTATCGCTCGCGCTGTAAAACAGCACTCGCGCCTGCTGGAGCGGACCGTCGGCTAGGCCTACGGCGCCCCAGAGGCTTCCACCTTCCCCCTCTAAATTCCCCAGAGCGCACCGTTCACCGCGCTATGCCCCAGAAGGGGTTGCGTGGTTAGGGGGCCCCGAGAGGAGAAACCTTGCCCCGCGGCTTCAGCTATTCAGCGTCCGACCGCGGGAGTTTATCTCCCGATGCTCAGTGTAAGTTTAGCCAGCGGCCATCCATCCACAGAGCCCATCCGACGGGATTACGGGGGCACAAGGCCCCAGAGTCCCTTAACCGGGCATCCCCAGTTTGGCGTGCCGCCTGGGCGGCCGCCTCCGTGGGGGGCGATTGCTGCTATGAAACTCCCCATTGCCGAGGCTGCTGAGGCCTACAAGGCTGCACAGGGAGACACCACGCAGTAATCTTAAAGATATGGGACGATTTGCGCTGTATTGCTACAATGCACACCCGCTGTGAACCCCGTGAGAGGCCCGAGGCGGGCGGAGATTGGTCGTTTGCCGCCGATTGGCTGCACCCGCTCCTTTCTCATAGGCCCTCCGACACTTTTTGGGCCCGCACCCCGCCACCCAGGGTTTTCCCCCGAAAAAACATTTCCCGATAAATTCATTTGTATGGGAAAACAAAAAAATCGACTCACGAACACCAAATCGCCAACGCAGCCCGCACGCACACCCATCGACCGCCCAGACACCACGGCATCGCTGCCGCCGCCTCCAGCAGCCCTATTAAGGTCGCCCTCGCCGTCGCCGCCGCCGCTGCCCACGTTGCAGGGTACTTTTCTCCGGTCTTACAGGGTACTTAGCAGCCACCATTACGACTTCGCCTCCGCGTCCCCTACCGACCGTAGGGGCTACCACGACGAGGCCAAGCATCTTATGCCCACCGCCAGGCGCTCTATAAGCCTTACTACTCGCCTC
>NW_027222412.1:415000-417500 GCF_014235925.2 Colletotrichum truncatum | reverse complement strand
TCCTTTTCAGGGGACGCCTACCCGCCGAAGCAACAGTTAAGGTATGTTCACAAAGGGTTGATGAGCGGTAACTCAGTAATGATCCCTCCGCTGGTTCACCAACGGAGACCTTGTTACGACTTTTACTTCCTCTAAATGACCGAGTTTGGATAACTTTCCGGCCCTGAGTGGTAGTTGCCCACCTCTCTGGGCCAGTCCGAAAGCCTCACTGAGCCATTCAATCGGTAGTAGCGACGGGCGGTGTGTACAAAGGGCAGGGACGTAATCAACGCAAGCTGATGACTTGCGCTTACTAGGGATTCCTCGTTGAAGAGCAATAATTGCAATGCTCTATCCCCAGCACGACAGAGTTTAACAAGATTACCCGGACCTTCCGGTCAAGGGAGTACTCGCTGGCTCTGTCAGTGTAACGCGCGTGCGGCCCAGAACATCTAAGGGCATCACAGACCTGTTATTGCCTCAAACTTCCATCGGCTTGAGCCGATAGTCCCTCTAAGAAGCCAGCGTACTGCCAAAGCAATACGGGCTATTTAGCAGGTTAAGGTCTCGTTCGTTATCGCAATTAAGCAGACAAATCACTCCACCAACTAAGAACGGCCATGCACCACCACCCACAAAATCAAGAAAGAGCTCTCAATCTGTCAATCCTCATTGTGTCTGGACCTGGTGAGTTTCCCCGTGTTGAGTCAAATTAAGCCGCAGGCTCCACCCCTGGTGGTGCCCTTCCGTCAATTTCTTTAAGTTTCAGCCTTGCGACCATACTCCCCCTGGAGCCCAAGCACTTTGATTTCTCGTAAGGTGCCGAACGAGTCAAAAAATAACATCGTCCGATCCCTAGTCGGCATAGTTTATGGTTAAGACTACGACGGTATCTGATCGTCTTCGATCCCCTAACTTTCGTTCCTGATAAATGAAAACATCCTTGGCAAATGCTTTCGCAGTAGTTAGTCTTCAATAAATCCAAGAATTTCACCTCTGACAATTGAATACTGATGCCCCCGACTGTCCCTATTAATCATTACGGCGGTCCTAGAAACCAACAAAATAGAACCACACGTCCTATTCTATTATTCCATGCTAATGTATTCGAGCATAGGCCTGCCTGGAGCACTCTAATTTTTTCAAAGTAAAAGTCCTGTTTCCCCGGCACACCCAGTGAAGGGCATGCGGTTCCACAGAGGGAAAGGCCCGGCCGGACCAGTGCACGCGGTGAGGCGGACCGGCCAGCCAGGCCCAAGGTTCTACTACGAGCTTTTTAACCACAACAACTTTAATATACGCTATTGGAGCTGGAATTACCGCGGCTGCTGGCACCAGACTTGCCCTCCAATTGTTCCTCGTTAAGGGATTTAAATTGTACTCATTCCAATTACAAGACCCAAAAGAGCCCTGTATCAGTATTTATCGTCACTACCTCCCCGAGTCGGGATTGGGTAATTTGCGCGCCTGCTGCCTTCCTTGGATGTAGTAGCCGTTTCTCAGGCTCCTTCTCCGGGGTCGAGCCCTAACCCTCCGTTACCCGTTGTAACCATGCTAGAACACTACTCTAGCATCGAAAGTTGATAGGGAAGAAATTTGAATGAACCATCGCCGGCGCAAGGCCATGCGATTCGAGAAGTTATTATGAATCACCAGTGAGCCCCGAAGGGCATTGGTTTTTAATCTAATAAATACATCCCTTCCGAAGTCGGGATTTTTAGCATGTATTAGCTCTAGAATTACCACGGTTATCCAAGTAGTAAGGTACTATCAAATAAACGATAACTTATATAATGAGCCATTCGCAGTTTCGCTGTATAATTGCTTATACTTAGACATGCATGGCTTAATCTTTGAGACAAGCATATGACTACTGGCAGAATCAACCAGGTAACTATCGTACGCCGGGGTTGGCCATCGGCGCTGCAAGCAGCAGCCGAAGAAGTTTAGTCACCGGTATCGCTCGCGCTGTAAAACAGCACTCGCGCCTGCTGGAGCGGACCGTCGGCTAGGCCTACGGCGCCCCAGAGGCTTCCACCTTCCCCCTCTAAATTCCCCAGAGCGCACCGTTCACCGCGCTATGCCCCAGAAGGGGTTGCGTGGTTAGGGGGCCCCGAGAGGAGAAACCTTGCCCCGCGGCTTCAGCTATTCAGCGTCCGACCGCGGGAGTTTATCTCCCGATGCTCAGTGTAAGTTTAGCCAGCGGCCATCCATCCACAGAGCCCATCCGACGGGATTACGGGGGCACAAGGCCCCAGAGTCCCTTAACCGGGCATCCCCAGTTTGGCGTGCCGCCTGGGCGGCCGCCTCCGTGGGGGGCGATTGCTGCTATGAAACTCCCCATTGCCGAGGCTGCTGAGGCCTACAAGGCTGCACAGGGAGACACCACGCAGTAATCTTAAAGATATGGGACGATTTGCGCTGTATTGCTACAATGCACACCCGCTGTGAACCCCGTGAGAGGCCCGAGGCGGGCGGAGATTGGTCGTTTGCCGCCGATTGGCTGCACCCGCTCCTTTCT
>NW_027222412.1:407500-410000 GCF_014235925.2 Colletotrichum truncatum | reverse complement strand
GCTAGAGTCCCTCCGAATCCCAATGCGAGACGAAATGTTACTACGCAAAGGAGGCTCCGAGAGGGTCCGCCACTACCTTTAAGGGCCTACGTCAACCGTAGAGCCCCAACACCAAGCAGAGCTTGAGGGTTGAAATGACGCTCGAACAGGCATGCCCGCCAGAATGCTGGCGGGCGCAATGTGCGTTCAAAGATTCGATGATTCACTGAATTCTGCAATTCACATTACTTATCGCATTTCGCTGCGTTCTTCATCGATGCCAGAACCAAGAGATCCGTTGTTAAAAGTTTTGATTATTTGCTTGTGTCACTCAGAAGAAACGTCGTTAAATCAGAGTTTGGTTATCCTCCGGCGGGCGCCCCACCCGCGGACGGGAGAGGGCCGGGAGACGTCCTTTTCAGGGGACGCCTACCCGCCGAAGCAACAGTTAAGGTATGTTCACAAAGGGTTGATGAGCGGTAACTCAGTAATGATCCCTCCGCTGGTTCACCAACGGAGACCTTGTTACGACTTTTACTTCCTCTAAATGACCGAGTTTGGATAACTTTCCGGCCCTGAGTGGTAGTTGCCCACCTCTCTGGGCCAGTCCGAAAGCCTCACTGAGCCATTCAATCGGTAGTAGCGACGGGCGGTGTGTACAAAGGGCAGGGACGTAATCAACGCAAGCTGATGACTTGCGCTTACTAGGGATTCCTCGTTGAAGAGCAATAATTGCAATGCTCTATCCCCAGCACGACAGAGTTTAACAAGATTACCCGGACCTTCCGGTCAAGGGAGTACTCGCTGGCTCTGTCAGTGTAACGCGCGTGCGGCCCAGAACATCTAAGGGCATCACAGACCTGTTATTGCCTCAAACTTCCATCGGCTTGAGCCGATAGTCCCTCTAAGAAGCCAGCGTACTGCCAAAGCAATACGGGCTATTTAGCAGGTTAAGGTCTCGTTCGTTATCGCAATTAAGCAGACAAATCACTCCACCAACTAAGAACGGCCATGCACCACCACCCACAAAATCAAGAAAGAGCTCTCAATCTGTCAATCCTCATTGTGTCTGGACCTGGTGAGTTTCCCCGTGTTGAGTCAAATTAAGCCGCAGGCTCCACCCCTGGTGGTGCCCTTCCGTCAATTTCTTTAAGTTTCAGCCTTGCGACCATACTCCCCCTGGAGCCCAAGCACTTTGATTTCTCGTAAGGTGCCGAACGAGTCAAAAAATAACATCGTCCGATCCCTAGTCGGCATAGTTTATGGTTAAGACTACGACGGTATCTGATCGTCTTCGATCCCCTAACTTTCGTTCCTGATAAATGAAAACATCCTTGGCAAATGCTTTCGCAGTAGTTAGTCTTCAATAAATCCAAGAATTTCACCTCTGACAATTGAATACTGATGCCCCCGACTGTCCCTATTAATCATTACGGCGGTCCTAGAAACCAACAAAATAGAACCACACGTCCTATTCTATTATTCCATGCTAATGTATTCGAGCATAGGCCTGCCTGGAGCACTCTAATTTTTTCAAAGTAAAAGTCCTGTTTCCCCGGCACACCCAGTGAAGGGCATGCGGTTCCACAGAGGGAAAGGCCCGGCCGGACCAGTGCACGCGGTGAGGCGGACCGGCCAGCCAGGCCCAAGGTTCTACTACGAGCTTTTTAACCACAACAACTTTAATATACGCTATTGGAGCTGGAATTACCGCGGCTGCTGGCACCAGACTTGCCCTCCAATTGTTCCTCGTTAAGGGATTTAAATTGTACTCATTCCAATTACAAGACCCAAAAGAGCCCTGTATCAGTATTTATCGTCACTACCTCCCCGAGTCGGGATTGGGTAATTTGCGCGCCTGCTGCCTTCCTTGGATGTAGTAGCCGTTTCTCAGGCTCCTTCTCCGGGGTCGAGCCCTAACCCTCCGTTACCCGTTGTAACCATGCTAGAACACTACTCTAGCATCGAAAGTTGATAGGGAAGAAATTTGAATGAACCATCGCCGGCGCAAGGCCATGCGATTCGAGAAGTTATTATGAATCACCAGTGAGCCCCGAAGGGCATTGGTTTTTAATCTAATAAATACATCCCTTCCGAAGTCGGGATTTTTAGCATGTATTAGCTCTAGAATTACCACGGTTATCCAAGTAGTAAGGTACTATCAAATAAACGATAACTTATATAATGAGCCATTCGCAGTTTCGCTGTATAATTGCTTATACTTAGACATGCATGGCTTAATCTTTGAGACAAGCATATGACTACTGGCAGAATCAACCAGGTAACTATCGTACGCCGGGGTTGGCCATCGGCGCTGCAAGCAGCAGCCGAAGAAGTTTAGTCACCGGTATCGCTCGCGCTGTAAAACAGCACTCGCGCCTGCTGGAGCGGACCGTCGGCTAGGCCTACGGCGCCCCAGAGGCTTCCACCTTCCCCCTCTAAATTCCCCAGAGCGCACCGTTCACCGCGCTATGCCCCAGAAGGGGTTGCGTGGTTAGGGGGCCCCGAGAGGAGAAACCTT